>NC_133537.1:306181237-306188737 GCF_048544455.1 Silene latifolia
CCTCTATGAAACCTCCTCCTATCATACAACACACAAATGCTACCAAGTCACATACTACTCAAAACCCCCAAATCCCTATATTAGGGTTTAACCAAATCAAAGGAAAGACAACAAAAAGGGTACATAGATCTTACCCTCGACGCAAGGATCTCAACGGTATAACCAACGATGAGAACCGACCTTCCAAACTCCGGGATTTGCTAACGATGCGATTAGGATTAAGAACGTACTTGCTTTCTCTCTTTATCAGTAAATTAGGTTTTGCAAAAGTGTTTAGAATAATGACGATGAAGGTTATATATCTTAATCGCATAATTAACAAAACCCGAGAAAAACTCCCCGTAAACCGGCTACTCGATCGAGTACCCAAGGTACTCGATCGAGTACCCCCTTACTCGATCGAGTATCCTAGTTACTCGATCGAGTACCAACAGTCGAAACTTTTCTAAAACGCAACTTACCCTTACTCGACAGAGTAAGGCCTACTCGATAGAGTACCCAAAGACTCATAAATACGGAGTATTACAGTCTTCCCTCCTTAAAAAGAACTTCGTTCCCGAATTTCAAACCACTACTAAACAAAGGTACTCCCATAACACTCCCGACTCAACAACCAAAACAAAATTCAACATAAAACATGTTACTAACCCAACTCACCCCGACAAACATGCCGACCCAACATACAAAAAGGGTGTAAAATTCTTAAAAACTGCTCGCGATCATCTCCTACCCCCCTAAAAGAAACAAGGTTACGTCCCCGTAACCACACATACCTGATCAAAAAGGAAAGGGTAACGCTCTTTCATAGCTTCCTCTGGCTCCCATGTAGCTTCCTCAGTCTCGTGGTTAGACCAAAGGATCTTAAGCAAAACTGTCTCGCCACTCCTAGTCTTCCTAACCTTTCGGTCAAGAATCTGCTTAGGCACCTCAAGATATGATAAGGACTCATTTAGCTCTAAGCTCTCTGCCTCTAACACATGTGACGGGTCACTCACATACTTCACGCATTGCGATACATGAAACACATTATGCACTCTCTCTAACGCTTGGTGGTAAAGCCGGACGATATGCAACTTCCCAACTCGCTCTAAGATCTCATAAGGCCCTATAAACTTCTGACTTAGCTTGCCTTTCTTCCCAAATCTCATAACCCCACGCATAGGAGACACTTTCAAAAGAACCTTGTCCCCAACTTGAAACTCTATGTCCCTGCGATGTAGATCTGCGTAACTCTTTTGCCTATCGAGTTTGCTCTCATCCGTTCCTCGATCATCTTAATCTGTTCTACCATCTCATGCACCATCTCGGTCCTAAAACCCTTTGCCCTCAAAGACTATCGTCCCGACAAATCGGACTCCTACATCTCCTCCCATACAAAGCCTCAAACGGTGCCATACCAATACTAGTGTGATAGCTGTTATTGTAAGAAAATTCTATCAAGTCCAACCTCTGTTCCCAGCTACCACCAAAATCCATTACACAAGCTCGCAACATATCCTCAAGAGTCTTGATTGTTCTCTCAGTCTGTCCGTCTGTCGCAGGATGAAATGTTGTACTCATCTTCAAAGTTGTTCCCAACGATTCCTGCAACTCTTTCCAAAACCTTGATATAAACCTCGCATCTCTGTCAGACACTATGTCCTTAGGGACTCCATGTAACTTAAGCACGTTCTTTCGATAGGCCATAGCCAATTGTGCCTTAGTCCATGTATCTTTCATTGGAACAAAGTGAGCTGACTTGGTCAGTCGATCCACTATTACCCAAATCATGTTGTTACCTTGTTGACTCTTTGGCAAACCCACAATAAAATCCATGGAAATGGATTCCCACTTCCACTCAGGTACCTCTAAAGACTGAATCTTACCTTGTGGTCGTCGCTGTTCCCCTTTAACTCTTTGGCATGTCAAACAACGGACACAAACTCATTTGTCTCTTTCTTCATCCCAGGCCACCAAAACGTTTTCTTCAAATCCTTGTATAGCTTGTCACCACCTGGATGTACTGAATATGGTGTACAATGTGCCTCTGTCATGATAGTCTTTTTCAACTCCTCATCATTAGGAACACACCACCTACCGTCAAATCTCAAACTACCATCTGTGTGAATGGAGAATCGAGACACTGTCCCTTTCTCTACTCCAGCTCTCCACTCAACTATCTTAGGATCCAACGCCTGCTTACCTCGAATGTCATCATAAAACTCAAGCTGCACTGTCATATCACCCATGGCATCTCTTTTCTGCATCATATGTATCCCAAACCTCGCTACCTCATCTCTCAGCCTCATCAAAGATAGAGCTGTACACAGAGAATGTACACTCTTCCTACTCAAAGCATCAGTGACTACATTGGCCTTCCCTTCATGGTAGATAATTTCCATGTCATAATCGCCAATCAGCTTCATCCACCTCCTTTGTCTCATGTTCAACTCCTTTTGAGTGAAGATGTACTTGAGACTCTTGTGATCAGAAAATACCTTAAAGATCACTCCATAAAGGTAATGTCTCCAAATCTTGAGAGCAAACACCACCGCACCCAACTCCAGATCATGAGTAGGGTAGTTCTCCTCATAAGGCTTCAATTGCCTAGAAGCATAGGCAATCACTTTACCATTCTGCATCAACACACATCCCAACCCATTCTTTGAGGCATCTGTATAAACCTCAAAGTTCTCGCTCCCTTCAGGCAATGTTAAGACAGGAGCTGTGGTCAAACGCTCCTTTAATGTTTGGAACGCCGTCTCACAACTCTCATCCCAACGAAACCTGTTCTCTTTCCTCATCAACGCGGTCATAGGTCTTACTATCTTGGAGAAATCTTTCACGAACCGTCTGTAGTATCTAGCTAAACCCAAGAAACTCCTAATCTCAGCAACATTCTTTGGTGCTTCCCACTTTGTCCTTTGCCTCAATCTTCAGGATCCACTGACCACTCCCTCCTTAGAGATCACATGCCCCAGAAAAGCAACTTTCTCTAACCAGAACTCACACTTGGACAGCTTAGCATACAACTCATGCTTCCTCAAAGTTTGCAACACGATCCTCAGATGCTCCTCATGCTCCTCCTTAGTCTTAGAATAGACTAAGATGTCATCGATAAATACCACCACAACTGGTCCAAAAACTGTCTGAAGATTCTGTTCATCAAATCCATAAACACTGCCGGTGCATTAGACAACCCGAACGGCATCACCACATACTCATAATGGCCATACCTCGACGTGAAAGCTGTCTTTGGTATGTCCACCTCTCTAATCTTCACCTGATGGTACCCCGACCTCAAATTGATCTTGGAAAAGACCGATGCTCCACTCAACTGATCAAACAGGTCATCTATCCTTGGCAAAGGATACTTGTTCTTCATCGTCACTCGGTTCAACTCCCTGTAATCTATGCACAACCTCAAACTCCCATCTTTCTTCTTCACGAAAAGAACTGGTGCTCCCCACGGCGATACACTTGGTCTAATGTATCCCTTCTCTATCAGATCATCTAACTGTTTCCTGAGCTCCTCCATCTCCTTAGGACCCATCCGGTACGGTGCCTTAGAGATTGGCCCCGTCGCCGGCTTCAACTCAACGGTGAAATCTATCTCCCTCTTTGGCGGCAACCCCGGAATCTCCTCCGGAAAAACATCTGCAAACTCTCCCACCACTGGTATCTGATCAACTGTCGGACTCTCTATCCGGTCATCTCTCACATGGCACAAGATCAAAGGACATCCCTTCCTCAGATAAGACTTCAAGGTGACAGCTGCAATCAACTTAACTTTGGGTTTGACTAGAAACCCACGATAATACACACTAACGCCCTTAGGACCTCTTAAAGACACTTTCTTTTGATGACAGTCTATCTTAGCTTTATACTTTCCTAACCAATCCATGCCGACTATCATCTCAAAACCGTCAAAAGGAAACTCTAGCAAGTCTACAGGTAGATCAACTTGCCCAACTATCATAGATACATCTCTAAACAACCTCCCACATGATACAGACTCACCCGAAGGTATAAAAACTTGCTCACTAACAGACTAATATACCCTCAAACCCAACCGTTTAACATGACTTGAAGATACAAACGACTGAGAAGCCCCCGAATCAAACAAAACAAAGGTATGAATACCATTAACAAGGAAAGTACCGGTGATAACGTGTGCATCCTCCTCAGCTGCTTTCTTCTCCATCATGAATAACTTTCCACTGGTCTTCTATCCACCTCCTGGACAAGATCTTGGCTGAGGTGGTCGGCCGCACCCGACCCTTGATTGTTGTTGTTGTTCGTTGGTGGTTTTCGATAAGAATTACGCCGTTGCGGTTGCCTCCCTCTCTGGTAACTCGACTTCCCGGTTTGGCCATGACCCAGTAGGTCTATTGCTCGCATAGCTCTGCTTGAGGTCTCGGAAAGATCCCGGTGCACTTGTGCACTCTGTCTCTTGTGGCCTACACCACCACAGCTATAGCAGGTCACTCCCCAACTACCACTAACACTTCCGCGGCCACGCCCAAAGGAAGCCCCAAAGATCGAACCACGACCCAGGAAGAAAACCCCTTAGACTGATTGTGGTTGCCTTTCTTGTGATTAGATTGGCCACCACCCTCGCTCTCAGACTTCCTTTTCTCACCACCTGACCTCTCCTGAGCCATCTCCACCAACCTCTCAGCTCTCCCAGCCCTCTCATAAGCTTCCTTAACATCAGTAAGGACTCCCACGGGTAACTTATCCATAATCTTAGGGGTCAACCCCCTCTCAAACCTCAACGCCAAATTCTCCTCACTCAAACCCATATCCTCAGCATACCTAGACTTGTCATTGAACTGCCTGTAGTACTCGGCCACAGACATCTCAGCGGTCATCTTAAAACTGTCAAACTCCTCTCTCAACTTACTCCTCACATGCTCCGGTACGAACTCCTTTCTCACAGCCCTACGAAACTCCTCCCAAGGTATAGCAGGTAAACCTTGGTTTGTATATATCTCCTTAGCACTCACTTTCACTGTATCCCACCACTTGCCAGCTGCCTCCCTCAGATAGAACGCTGCTTGTTCCACCCTCATCTCATCAGGACAGTGAACCAAATCTAATATGTTCTCCATCTCTCTAAGCCAACTATCAAGCAGGTTAGGCTCCCCAACTCCCTTATACTCTTTCGAGTTAAACCTCGCTATATAGAGGCTGATTTTAGAATGATCAACCTCCTTCTCCTTATCCTTATCCTTATCTTTCCCCACGGTCTTTAAAGCCTCGGTAAGAGCATCCTGATGCTCCAACATCTTAACGAATTCATCCATGGTCATAAGCTCAGCTCTCGCATACAACGCATTCTTCTTGGGCGGCATCTTGAAACTATCATAGAAAAAGGGGTGGATATAAACATACGCGCCAAAACCTCAAAACAAGAAAACACGCTGCCCAGACCCTACTCGATCGAGTTCCCAAACATACTCGATCGAGTAACGGGCTACTCGATCGAGTGCCCACCATACTCGATCGAGTGCCCCAACATCAGACCCCAAACAGACCTTCTGATCTCTAACATACTCGACCGAGTAGGCTACTCGATCGAGTGACCCCCTACTCGATCGAGTGCCCGAGGTACTCGATCGAGTGCCCAAAAACACGATTCTGGACTCAAAATCGTCAAAAACCCACCCGATCAAGTCAGTCCCACTCGATCGAGTCATGCTAACTCAGAAACGCTACCCGCATGCTATGTCATATGCTAACATGCTAAAACTTTATAAAACTAACATTATATCATAACTAGGCATATAATGCTACGCATCTTTTCATACGATTCACGAAATCATTATATCATGTTATTAAACGCCACATTGTAAACATCCAACATGTTTTCATTCCAACAACAAGTCTACATATATCATCAACCTTTCTTTCATATTATCAGCTTTCTACTTCTCCAACAGTTACACACACTTCATCACATTCACACACAAGCTAACCAAACAACACATACGACCTTGACATACACCCCCCATGTGACCGGTTCAAAATTGTAGGGCGAGTTCGCGACTTCAGGACGTCTCCCAAGCCTTTGCATTAGCTCCTACAACCTTTACCCCGGGTTCATTTTAATTGACTCCCTATGTTCATTAGGTTCATTGGTTACGGGTTTCGGGGATCGTCGCTCGATACCATTTGTAACACCCCCATACTCCAAGTGCCTTACCAGGACCACTCAGGTATGAAGATATTACCATCTCGGTTACCCGAGGCAATGATAATCAAATAAACAATAAAGAAACAACGTTTAAATAGAAATACTTAGTGAAGGTTTACAATTCTCGAAACCAAAACCAAAAGTATAATACATGTACTCAAACTGATTGTTTACTATTCTAACTGAAATGTAAAGAAACTACTAAGCTACAGCGGAAGACTTCTATCATCATATCGTGGCAATCCCAGCTATCCCAGTACTCATCTCATACCTGCTCAATATCTGCTCACCATCCCCGAATGGATCACCGCAGTTTACAAAACAACAACCGGGTCGTACTAATCACACAACTCAATATATATCAACAATAAGATAAACAGACAGATTAACTGTCACACACACAACCACACCAATTCCAATAATCTCAATCACCGATCGTCCTTTGGACCACCACGCGATAGGGGATCGCACTGCCGTACCCACCAAATCCCCGCTCCTCATAGTGAGCGATAACCCTGTCCATTAATGTGCACATCCCTTCTGTGGCGGGTTCCACAGAAGGCGAAACTAGGGCGTGAAGCCACTCCCGCAAGTGACCCCACTCAGCCGAGGACACGCCTCGAGAACCATAGACAACAATCACAATCACAATCACAACCGTCACAATACAATTACTATATCAAACAATCAATCTCAACACATCAACAATCATCCCATTATGGGACTAATACTGAGTAGGAAATCCTACCTGGAAAGCACACTATCAGACGGTCTCTACTGCTGTATCAAAAAGCTTCCTCCATGAAACCTCCTCCTATCATACAACACACAAATGCTACCAAGTCACATACTACTCAAAACCCTCAAATCCCTATATTAGGGTTTAACCAAATCAAAGGAAAGACAACAAAAAGGGTACATAGATCTTACCCTCGACGCAAGGATCTCAACGGTATAACCAACGATGAGAACCGACCTTCCAAACTCTGGGATTTGCTAACGATGCGATTAGGATTAAGAACGTACTTGCTTTCTCTCTTTATCAGTAAATTAGGTTTTGCAAAAGTGTTTAGAATAATGACGATGAAGGTTATATATCTTAATCGCATAATTAACAAAACCCGAGAAAAACTCCCCGTAAACCGGCTACTCGATCGAGTACCCAAGGTACTCGATCGAGTACCCCCTTACTCGATCGAGTATCCTAGTTACTCGATCGAGTACCCAACAGGTCAGAAACTTTTCTAAAACGCAACTTACCCTTACTCGACAGAGTAAGGCCTACTCGATAGAGTACCCAAAGACTCATAAATACGGAGTAT